>NC_091283.1:190351349-190393849 GCF_032444005.1 Ranitomeya imitator
GTTAATATGTATTTTACTTGAGAGTCGACATTGACTGTTAGGATTGCTACTTCCAATAGGTGGCACTAGAGTTCTAGTCCTCTTCCTCTCTGAAGAGACAATTTGCATATTTCCCAGAGGAGCATTGCAGCTTTTAAGTCTCTTCACCTCGACATGCTTATGTCACTCTCCGCAAGGAGAAACGATACTTCTTGGATACTGGAACAAGTAGAATTCTGCCAGGACCAGGGGGTCCTGCTGGAAGCCAAGAAGAAAGTTAACATATGACACCTCCCCGCTCTTGGAAGAGAGATGTTAATTATGGCCTGATAGTATCTCTGTGGGTGCTTTTACACAAAGGATCTGAAGAGAAAATAATATATTCTTTGGGGGGTGCGGCCGTGGTCCAATCAAAAACCAAGCAATTATGATATTAACCTGAGGGGCCGGTCTAGAAACCTGACGTCCAGACCAAAGCTATAAATTAGACCTGTATACAGAGAAACGTGTTCACATAATGGGGGCGGCCGAGCTGGTGTGATCCAATCTACATTCCTCCTACCCTCAGGGAGCAGAAAGCAAACTACCAGTTAGATGATTTCTGTAAGTTTCTCCTGTTAATTTTTATACTGTTTTGCATAAGTTGTATGTCTTTTTATTATATTTTTATACCTTTTCTTACTGTAAGCACTGACCCTTTTGTATTAAAGTATAAAACTTTAACAAGTTGAACCTTGAATGTTCTAAAGAATCCATAGCCTAAGGTGAGTGAGCCTTATGCGTGGTAGACATTATTAGTATTAATATTTCCGGGACTCATCGCCCGTGTATTCGGTGAGTGGTGGCAGCGTGTATGAGCGGGTGTGTGGCCTGGGTCGGTGTGTGATTTATGCTCCCATTACAGCATAAAACAGAGGTTGAATGCTGGACTGAGAGTCGGGAGATAGATTAACCCTTGCAGGCACAACCCAAGTCACATGCTGCGAGCGGGCACGTGACAAATTAGTTACACCACGGAGTAGGGATCCGTGACAATTGGTGGCGAGCGGTGGGACAGAATTATTTCTATTAGAGCATTAGTGCATGGTTTAAGCAATTATTCCCTGTACTAAAGAATTGGTATCCTTGCGAGGAGTGCACCAGTTCTACAAGGTTCAACTCAGTGCTTACTTAGACATACTTGCAAACAGTTTCCCCTCCCCGTTTTTCTTTTCTATCTTTTATTTGGCAAAGGCTGTTCATCGACATGGCAGCTCAGTACAGGAAGCAGAGCAAAGAAGCTCTGACCGACCTCTGTGAGCAGAGAGGAATAGAGACAGCTGACAGATTCAGGGAGCTGCTGACATGCGCCTTGGTCGAGCAGGACATAGAGCAAAGTGCTGGAACATCTGGGCAAGGAGAGAGTCCACTTCAGAGAGACCCATAAAAAATTTAGCAAAGAAACGCTCACGTAGGTGGTACGGACAATATAAAAACAAAGAAATAGCTTAAAAGTGTTTAGCACTCTTTTAAATACTCCATTTGATCCTCATGACGCCACCCCCTGACGAAGGCAAAGCGCCGAAACGCACGTTGGGGAGGATGCCATTCAGGAACCAGGGACTCACTACCTCACCCAGGTGATTATACATTACTGATATTCTTTTTTTAGTGTTTACAGCGTTTCCCTGCATGCTTTTTTACGGCTCAACCCCTCTCTCTCTCTCTTAGGCCGGGATCACACATGCGAGAAACACGTCCGTGTCTCGCATGTGAAATCCAAGCTCTGGCGCCGGCACTCCAGAGCGGAGCGTGCGGCTCCATGTGTTGCTATGCGGCCGCACGTTCCGCTCCACAGTGCTGGAGCCAGAGCTTGGATTTCACATGCGAGACACGGACGTGTTTCTCGCATGTGTGATCCCGGCCTTACACTGATGATAGTATACTGCCATTTCCTATATTTATCCAAATGAAACCTCACTTATTTTCTATTTATACCTCACGGTATTATTTGGTTTATTGGCACTGAGTCTAGTATTGAATTGTCAGAATAACATTTTTTTTTCACCTTATGTACACTATTGTTTTTAGTTTTTTTACACACTTTGTTTTTGGTAATATCTTGGGATTTTATTATTTTTTTTTTTACCTCAGTCACATTATACATCACGATTTTTCGCACATGTGCTTGGCCGTGATTTATATTGTGTCTTATTGTATATATATGTATTCAATATTTTTCTGGATAGCGTCCTTTTGCAATTTTATTGATACTTGCTGTTTTTATTATCCTGGATATTTTCCAGCTACTGTACTACTTATTGTAATCTTATATTGATAGAATAAAGTTATTTTACAGTGGACTATTTGGTCGGTTGTGCTGCTCCTTTTAGTTTTCAGAGAGACCCAGCAATGCCAACTCTTGCACCGGAGATTGCCTTGTGCAGGCATGTACTACAGAGGACAGAGAATGAACTTCAATCCAATATTGCAGCCAGCATGCAGCCAGTGGGTAAGGAAAGGGTGAATCAAACACCCGAAAACCCCGCCCCTATGGCTGAAGATTGTTCCCTCCAAATTCAGGTGACAGAGTCCCTTTAAAGCAAATGCTCAAATGCTGGTGGAGACTGAAGGTAAAGACTGGGAGCGGTACCTCCCCATCTGTTGTTTGCCTACAGAGAGGTACCCCAGGCGTCTACAGGATTCTCCACTTTTGAACTGGTTTGTGGGAGGAGGGTCAGGGGGGCACTTGATTTGATAAAGACTGTTGGGAGGACGACCCCAGAACTACTGGAGTCTCAGTGGTCAAATATGTACTGCGGCTCAGAGAGAGAATATGCAAAAACTGAACAACCTGGCCCATGAGAACGTGACGCAGGCCCAAATCAACCAGAAGGTTCTAACCCCCTGCCACGATCCTCCGCACGTTTTCCCAACCACGATAACCTCATACCCATTCATCCAGCCCCCACTCCCCCTACTTGGAGCACTATGGAACGCACGCTCCATCTGCAACAAACTGCCATTTATCCATGACCTCTTCATCACCAACAAACTCTCCTTCCTCGGCCTCACTGAAACCTGGCTCACCCCCTCTGACTCGGCCTCTCCAGCTGCGCTCTCCTATGGCGGATTCCACCTCTCTCACACCCCTCGCCCCAGCAACAAACGCGGTGGAGGAGTTGGCTTGCTCCTGTCCGACACCTGCTCCTTTACTCCAATCCCGCTACCACCCTCCGCTACTCTTCCCTCGTTTGAGGTGCACTCTGTCCGCATCTATTCCCCCTCCAACCTCCAGCTGGCTGTCATCTACCGCCCCCCAGAACTAGCCATCTCCACCTTTCTCGACCACTTCACCACCTGGCTACTTCATTTCCTCTCTGTTGACATCCCCACTATCATCATGGGTGATTTCAATGTCCCCATTGACACTTTCACCTCAGCTACCTCTAAACTTTTATCACTGACTGCCTCCTTTGGCCTCACTCAATGGTCCTCTGAGGCCACTCACAAAGATGGCCACACGCTGGACCTCATCTTCACCCGCCTCTGCTCCCTTACTAACCTCACTAACACACCCCTCCCCCTGTCTGACCACAACCTACTGACATTCTCGTCCCTCTCCTCTCCTAGTGTGCAACCCCCACTCCACAAACTCACTCACCATCGCAGAAATCTCAAACATCTCAACTTACAATCACTCTCTGAGTCCCTTCTCCCTCTCACAGACATAGCCTCCCTTCATGACACAGATGCTGCTGCCACTTTTTATAACACCACAATAACAACAACACTCGATTCGGCCACCCCACTCATGCATAGTAAAACTCGTACAATTAACAGGCAGCCCTGGCTGACCAGCCTGACCAAAGAATTGAGACGGGCTTCCAGGATTGCTGAGCGGAGATGGAAGCAATCCCGCTCTGCCGACCACTTCACTGCATACAAGCAGTCCCTCGCCAGCTTCAAGTCTGCGCTCACTGCCGCAAAACAAACTTACTTCTCATCCCTCATATCCTCCCTGTCCCACAACCCTAAACAGCTTTTCAACACTTTCAATTCTCTACTCCGTCCCCCCGCACCTCCTCCCTCCCCCCTCATTTCTGCTGATGACTTCGCCTCTTTCTTTAAACAGAAGATCGATACGATCAGAGAAAGCTTTGGCCCACAGCGCCCACTGCCCCTCTTAGCTGCTCAACCCTGCTCCTCCAAAACCAGCTTCTCCACCATGACAGAAGATCAGCTCTCCACCCTCCTGTCAAGATCACACCTCACCACCTGCACGCTTGACCCGCTCCCGTCCCACCTCATCCCTAACCTTTCCACGGTCTTCATCCCAACCCTAACGCACCTCTTCAACCTCTCAATCACAACAGGTGTCTTTCCCTCATCCTTCAAGCATGCCAAGATCACACCCATCCTCAAAAAGCCCTCCCTCGACCCATCCTCTGTGTCTAGCTATCGCCCAATATCTCTTCTCCCTTATGCCTCCAAATTGCTGGAGCAACACGTCCATCTTGAACTGTCCTCCCACTTCTCCCTCTTTGATCGGTTACAATCAGGCTTCCGTTCCCATCACTCAACTGAAACTGCCCTAACTAAAGTCACCAATGACCTACTAACTGCCAGGAGCAAGCGACACTACTCTGTCCTCCTTCTCCTGGACTTGTCTTCTGCCTTTGACACTGTAGACCACTCCCTTTTGCTACAAATCCTCTCATCCCTTGGCATCACAGACTTGGCCCTTTCCTGGATCTCGTCATATCTGACAGACCGAACATTCAGTGTCTCCCTCCCCCACACCACCTCCTCACTTCGCCCCTTGTCAGTCGGTGTTCCTCAAGGCTCTGTTCTAGGACCCCTACTCTTCTCCATCTACACTTTCGGCCTGGGACAGCTCATAGAATCCCACGGTATGCAGTACCATCTCTACGCTGACGACACGCAGATCTACCTCTCCGGACCTGACCTCTCCTCCTTGCTTACCAAAATCCCGCACTGTCTGTCTGCCATTTCAGCCTTCTTTTCTGCTCGCTTTCTACAACTGAACATGGACAAAACAGAATTCATCATCTTTCCCCCATCTCACTCTACCCCTCCACCAGACCTATCCATCAATGTCAATGGCTGCTCACTATCCCCAGTCCCACACGCCCGGTGCCTCGGGGTGATCCTCGACTCTGCCCTCTCTTTCAAGCCACATATCCAAGCCCTTGCCTCCTCCTGTCGTCTCAAACTCAAAAATATTTCCCGGATCCGTGCTTTCCTTGACCGCAACACTGCAAAAACGCTAGTGCATGCCCTTATCATCTCCCGCCTCGACTACTGCAACCTCCTACTCTCTGGACTCCCCTCTAGCACTCTGGCACCACTCCAATCCATCCTACACTCTGCTGCCCGACTAATCCACCTGTCCCCCCGCTATTCCCCAGCCTCTCCCCTGTGTCAAGCCCTTCACTGGCTTCCTATCGCCCAGAGACTCCAGTTCAAAACCCTCACACTGACATACAAAGCCATCCACAACCTGTCTCCTCCATACATCTGTGACATGGTCTCCCGGTACCTACCTACACGCGACCTCCGATCCTCCCAAGATCTCCTTCTCTACTCCCCTCTCATCTCTTCTTCCCATAACCGCATCCAAGACTTCTCCCGTGCTTCCCCCATACTCTGGAACTCTCTACCCCAACACATCAGACTTGCGCCTACCATAGAAACCTTCTAAAAGAACCTGAAGACTCATCTCTTCCGACAAGCCTACAGCCTGCAGTGATCCTCAACCTACTGAACAGCCGTACAGCCAGCTCTTCCCTCTCCTAGTGTATCCTCACCCACCCCCTGCAGACTGTGAGCCCTCGCGGGCAGGGTCCTCCCTCCTTATGTACTCGTGTGCCTTGTTATCTGCTCATGTTTAATGTATTTGTCTATATTTGCCCCGTATTCACATGTAAAGCGCCATGGAATAAATGGCGCTATAAAAATGTATAATAATAATAAAAAAGGTCTGGTACGACCGTAATGCCAGACTGAGGGCCTACGAGGAGGGACAGAAGGTTTGGGTGTTGGTCTCTGTGTTACAAAATAAATTGCAGGCCGCATGGGAGGGACCATACACTGTACACAAGCGGCTACATGATGTTAATTATGTGGTGACACTAGATGAGCAGCAAAGTGTCAAAGTATTTCATGTGAATATGTTGAAGGCTCATCATGACAGGGAGACCTGTCTGTAGCCTGCCTCAAGAGGGGGAGGCTGATCTGTTACTAGAGGTGGGAGCTGGGACTCAGTACATGGAGTCCCTGGAGTGAGCAGAGTTTAACCCTGAGCTATCCCAGTCAGCAGTCTGTGCTGATGGGGGCGCTCAATGAGTTCACCGAAGACTTCACAGGGGAGCCTGGGAGGACGCACTTAGCAACTTGCCATGTGGACACTGGTACTAATCCCCCAGGACGGCAGTCTGCATACCGTGTCAGCAGAGGTGACGGCACACGAGGGAATGGGTAGAGGAGATGCTGAACCTCAAAGTGATACAAAAATCCCAGAGTGCCTGGGCCACGCCTGTGGTTCTTGTCCCGAAAAAGGACCGTACTACCCAGTTCTGTGCAGACTACAGGAAATTAAATGTATTGACTACATGTGAGGTCTACCCCATGCCGAGGATAGACAAGCTCTTAGAGCAGCTAGCTAAAGCATTGTACCTCACCATCATGGACCTAAGTAGGGGATACTGGCAGATACCCCTGACTAGAGAAGCTCAGGAGAGGTCTGCCTTTATAACGCCATTCGGGCTGTTTGAGTTTCTGGTGATGCCATTTGGTATGAAAAATGGCCCTGCCACCTTCCAGAGGTTGGTCAATCACTTATTGGAAGGATGTGATGGTTTTGCCGTCGCATATCTGGACAACATAGCCATTTTTAGTAATTCTTGGGAGGAACACCTCGTACATCATTCGCAGGTGTTGCAAAGGATAAAACTGCAGGTCTTACTGTTAAGCCAGGGAAGAGTCAGGTAGCCATGCGGGAAGTACAATACCTAGGACACCGGGTGGGGGGACTGCTAAAACCTGAGCCATGGAAGGTAGAAGCCATTACAGCCTGGGCCACCCCACGAACCAAGAAGCAGGTACTGTCCTTCTTGGGTACGGCTGGCTACTATAGGAGGTTTGTACCAAACTACAGCGCTCTGGCCAAACAGTTAACTGAACTGACCAGGAAACTTCCCAAAATTGTCTCCTCGAGTCCTCAGTGTGAGGAATCATTTTCTGCCCTGAAGTCGGCATTGGTTAGTTCACCCGTCCTGCAGGCCCCAGATTTCACTCGCCGGTTTGTAGTGCAGACAGATGCCAGCACCTATAGGCTAGGTGCGGTTCTCAGCCAGGTGAACCAACAAGGAGAGGAGCACCCAATTCTTTACCTAAGCAGGAAACTTCTACCCAGAAAAGTGGCTTATGCCACCACTGAAAAGGAATGTTTGGCAATTGTGTGGGCTCTGCAGAAGCTGCAACCATACCTCTATGGGTGCAACGTCACCGTGATAACAGATCATAACCCATTGAGTTGGCTCAACAGAGTAGTTGGGGACAACGGGAAATTGCTTAGATGGAGTCTGATATTACAGCAATATGATTTCACAATTCAGCATAAAGGAGTCGATAAGGGCAATGCTGATGGCCTATCTTGCAAAGGCAGGGCAGAACCAGATACGTGCTCGGGAGCTGACCTGTAAGTCAACACCCATGCACGTTCATAAGGAGGGAGGTGTGGTGAAATTATATATATTTACAGTGACCTTATGTATAGGTGTTGTGTGACTAGGAACATCTGTCCTGAAGGCTGCAGGTTTGCACCCAGGTGTTAATGTGTTTTCCTGGAACAAGTAGAATTCTGTTTCCAATCTCACCAGGGGGTCCTACTGGAAGCCAAGAAGGTAACATTTGACACCTCATAGCTCTTGGAAGAGATGTTAATTACGGCCTGATAGTATCTTTGTGGAAGCTTTTACACAAAGGATCTCAAGAGAAAATAATATATTCATTGGGGGGGCGCAACAGTGGTCCAATCAAAAACCAAGCAATTATGATATTAACCTGAGGGGCTGGTCTAGAAACCTGACCTCCAGACCAAAGCTATAAATTAGACCTGTATACAGAGAAACATGTTCACATAATGGGGGCAGCCGAGCTGGTGTGATCCACTCTACATTCCTCCTACCCTCAGGGAGCAGAAAGCAAACTAGTAGTTAGATGATTTCTGTAAGTTTCTCCGGTTTATTTTTTTTATACTGTTTTGCATAAACTGCCAGAGCCATGCCTACTAGGGTTGAGCGACTTTTACTTTTTAAGGGTCGAGTCGGGTTTCGCGAAACCCGACTATCTCCAAAGTCGAGTCGAGTGAAATCGGCCGATTATGGCGAAAAGTCGGGGATCGACCGAAACACGAAACCCAATGCAAAGTCAATGGGAATTTTTTTTTTCTCTCTCTCTCCTCCGTCCCTGAACAGAAAAGCTGGTGTTACACATTGCAAATCGCTACAGCGCACAAGCGACAAGATGGTGATAGGCGTCCACGCCCCTAATACCTATGTCATCACTCTGCCCACGCTCCTTCATTGGCTGAAAAAATGGCGCCAAGCGCGTCATACGAAACGCGACTTACCGCATGGCCGACCCCACACAGGGATCGGGTCGGGTTTCATGAAACCCGACTTTGCCAAAAGTCATCGACTTTTGAAAATGAACAATCCGTTTCGCTCAACCTTAATGCCCACATTAAGCACGTATTTATCGCCCGCTTTCTCCCCCTGCCTGGTGCTCTGCGACGGAATAAACAATAGAAGGGGCCTCTACTCCCTGATAGTCAGATGTAGCAATTTTCATGCCCGGACTAGGACCTTTGTTAATTCCATTTTCCGGTTCTGTCCCTGCGGGTGCCGAGGCTTCGCATAATTCCATGTCCTGTTAATTTAGACCCTCTGCCAATCAGGGCACACCGTGCACTTAGCCCTGCCCCTTCAATGAACGCATTTTTCTTGGCCTAATGAGTGTGTTTTCTCTATCCCTCTCCCGGTCTCCCAAGACACGTCCCCCGCGTGGTGTCTGTCTCCAAGGTATGTGAAGATTCATGCATTCCGGCTCCAAAGGGTTCAGCAGGCATCCATCACTAACCTGCAGTGGATCTGGAGCGCCGTCTCTGTTATCAGGTAGGGCCAGCCCAGACTGGTTATTTTCTCTCTTTACAAGGGCTTAGGTCTCCCCAGCAGTAGCCCTAGTCCCTCTCTCATGCCCTATCTCAGGGAGGCCCATTCCTGTCCCTAAAATCCACGACACCTGTGCCATCTGTAATGGAGAAGTGGCATTCAAGCCAGTTTTTAATCTCTTCTGTCCTGCAGCTCCTCCACCGTGTCTACACAGAAGCCCTCCAAAGCCCGGGATAAGAGCACTCCCCTCCCTCCAGAGTGGGCTGTTGCCATGTCAGTCGGTCTCAGACCTAACAAAAGTTCACAGTCCCTGGTCCAGGTCCTGGAGCGACTTACACTGTTGTCTTCTGCCACCAGTGCTAAGAACACCTCACGGTGATTCACATGCACCTAACTGTGACCTTCACAGGGACAAATCGGGTACAAAGCAAAAGAAGCGGGCTCCGTCCCGTGCCCCCTCCTTGGTCTTCTATCACCAGTGCTATGAATGCCTCTTACGGTGATTCGCATGCACCTGATCGCGACCCTCACAGCGACAAATCAGGTTCAAAGAAGCGGGCTCCTTCCCATGCCCCCTCCTCTGAGGTGGCTTTCAGGTCGGATATGGATTCCCAGTCTGAGTCATATATGGACCTAAAAGATGCAAGATATGCTCTATAGCCTCATCTTGACAAATTTCCCAAATTATAACCCTAACGGAAGATGAGGCACCTGCTCAGGAGCACTCCGTTGTCTTCAAACAGGTAAAAAAAAATGTCCTTCCCGGAATTTCCCTAACCACAGGGAACTGGTGATGATTATGTCTAACCACTGGGAACACCCTGAACAGCACTTCCCAGGAAGGAAGAAGCTACACATTCTCTATCCTTTTAGCCAAGACCTTGTTGATAAACGGGCAGAATCCCCTGTGAATCCGCTGGATTCTCGCCTGTCTTCCAAGACATCTTATCTGTACTGAACAGGTAGCTCTTAAGGATTATTCAGATAGACAGCTTGAATCCACGGCTAAGTCAGCCTTTGAAGCAGCTGGCGCCTCTCTCTGTCCCAAATTTGCCTCCACCTGAGGGTCTAAATCCATATCTGCCTGGGCAAGAATGCTTCGTCAGGATATTCTAGGCTCCTCCGGATGAGATGCCAGATCCGGGAGATCAAATTGCTCATGCCGGCAAATATCTCGCTACTGCTCCCTTTTGATGCGACCGGTTGATCCATCACGGCTACCAGCAACATTGTTGCTATACGCCGCATTCTCTGGCCTCACTGGCTTTGCCTTCCAAGGGCCTAGACCTTTTGAATCCAAGCTGGATCAAATAATTTTGAATGCCACCGGAGGGTAAAGCACCTCGCTTTTCCGGTCCAAGCCAAATCTCCAGCCAAATAGTGACTTCCGGCAACAAAATCGACTTTTCTTCTCTTTCAGGAAGACGTTTCCGTCTGTCTCACCTGCCAAGACATACGTCGCAGGCCCCAGGGGTTCTTCAGGCCGTCTTTTCCTTACCGCACACAGGAGTGATTATACCCATTCCCGTGAATGAACGGTGTTCAGGTTCTACTCTATTCTTTTCATAGTCCCAAAGAAAGATGGACCATTGCTTCCATTTTTGGACCTTAGGCGATTGAAATGTCATGCTCGGATCTGCCTCTTCAGGACTGAGTCCCTACGTTCTGTAATCACTTCCATGGAATCGGGACAATTTCTTCACTTTGTTTGTCAAAGGTTCCTTTAGTTTGCGATCCAGGAGGATCTTTATCAGTTCACGGCCCTCTCTTTCGACCTGGCCTCTGCTCCCATACTATTCACATCATGACAGCGGTCAGGGACATCCCTCACTCCAAGGGAATTTTCATATTTCCCTACTTGGACGATCTTTTGATCAGGGAACCGTCCCGCTGACACTGCGACCAGAGGCTTCAGTTTACTCTGATCCATCTCGGCTGAATTATCAACAGAGAGAAGTTCTCCCTCACCCTTGCTCAGCACCTGGGGTTTCTAGGTTTAAAGGTTCGACATGACCCAAGCCCGTGTTTTCCTTCCAAAGGAGAGGTTTTCACCCCTCTGCCAGGGAATCCGTACTCTAAAGTGACCAACTTCTCTCCCCCTACCCTCTTGCAGGAGAGTTCTAGGGAAAAGGAATTACTGCCATGGAAGCAGTTCCTTTTTTTGCCCATTTCCATACCCATCCTCTTCAGCGGTCCGCTGATCGTCTTCAGACTAGAAGACAATCTCCCCAGACAGTCCCGTGCTTCTACCTCAAGGTGATGATGCTATCGGCATCAGTCCTATGAAGGAAGTCCTTCCTTCCTCTCCTGTGGCAGGTCATCTTCACCGATGCCAGTCTCCTCAGTTGGGGAGCTGTTTTTTCTTCATCACACATAGCAGGGTCGCTGGAATGCCCAAGAGGCCGCTCTTGCCATCAATCTCCTGGGGATCAGGGCAATTTTTCTTTGCTCTTCACCACTGGCATACCCTCTTTGCGAGCCAGCCAGTCTGCACAATCAGACGTCACGGCCGTGGCTTACATAAATAGTCAAGGCGGAATTCGCAGCAAACAGGTTGTCTTAGAGGGAACAAGGATTCTCCAATGGGCAGAACATCACGTTTCCGCCATATCAGACGTGCACATTCTGGGGGTAGAAAATCGGGCAGCCGATTTTCTGGGCCATCAGGGTCTTGCTTCGGGTGAGTTGTCACTCAGCTCCACCATCTTCATCCAGATAGGCAGAATTGGGACTCCTCAGACGTCGTCCTCATGGCATCTCGGATGAACCACGAGGTTCGATGCCAGGTCTCGGGATCCGCTAGCCATGCTCTAGTAATGTCGTGGTCTCAATTCCAACTGCCTTGTTTAGTTTTTCAGCCTTTCTCCTTGACCCGAATCGTGGAAAGAATTAAGGCAGAAGGGATCCCTGTAATCCTGATAGCTCGACTGGCCAAGAAGAGCCCTGTGAACATACTCAGGGACACCTACTGGAAGCTTCCAAGCCATCCAGATTTCTCTCAAGGCCCCCTCTTCCACCAGAGTTCACAGTCTGAGTTTAAGAGCATGGCCATTGAGGCTGTAATCCTAAGGCTTGGTTCCCATTGCGTTAATGGGAAAGCGCTAACGGACAGCGTTGCACGGCTAAATTAACGCCGTGCAACACGTCAGTTAGCGTGCCCATTCACGGCAATGGGAACGCTTGCAGCGTCCGAGGCGCGCCCGCGGTCCGTTCCCCGCTCTCGCAGATCGGGGATCTGCGAGAGCGGGGACGTTACCGCGACCCCCGGACGCAGCCCCATTAAAAACATTGCGTTAGCGCAACCCGCTAGTGCTAAACGGATTGCACTAACGCAATGTGACCCTAGCCTAAGGGAGGCTGGTTTTTCCATCAGGTCACTCAGACCATGATAAGGGCCACAAAGCCAGCATTCTTGCGTATCTACTATAGATACTGAAAGTCTTTCGTCTAGTGGAGTGAGGACAAGGGTTTGGTCCCTATGTCCTGTTCTCTTCCTTCTATTCTTGGTTTTTCTACAAGTGGGTCTTGACTCTGGTCTATCCTTCGGTCAATTCCTTTCCAACGAAATCTGGTTTCTCGTTCCCAGGTAAATACCTTTTTTCAAGGAGTCGCCCACCTGGCACCTCCTTATCGTCTTCTGATATATCCATGGGATTTTAACCTTGTCTTTGGCGTCCTCCTGCTGAGCCCATTCAAGACATCATGTTTTTCTGTTACGGAAAGCTGTCTTCTTAGTTGCATTACGTCCATCACAAGAGTTTGAGTTAGTGGTATTGTCCTGCCGTTCCTGATGCTACATCAGGACAAAGTAGTTCTGAGGCCTGTTCCTTTTTTCCTATCTAAGGTGGTCTTTTCATTTCACATTTATGAAGACATTTTCCTTTCTTCTCTGTATCTCTCTCTGGTCCATCCCCTGGAGAAGTCTCTCCACAAGCTGGATTGCATCAAAGCTATCTGAGTCTACATTTCAAGGACTAATCCTTTTCGTCAATCTGATGTTCTCTTCATCATCTCTGAAGGTGGTCGTAACGAGATCCCAGCTTCTACATCCACCATTGCTGTTGGATTCATTCCACAATATTGGAAGCATTCAGAGTTCAGGACGATCAGCCTCCTCCGGGAATTAAGGCTCACTCCGCTCAGCGGTGGAGCCTCCTGAACTGTCTGTCATCAGGCCTTGGCTTTCCAGATTCTAAGGCCGTGACTTGGTCGTTTATTACAGGATTTCTAGCAATGCCTCGTCTGATCCAAGCCTGGGAAGGAAGGTGCTGCAGGCGGCGGTTATGCAATGGCCGACAAGAGTCTTTTTTTTCTTGGCATCTTCTGTTCCCCATCCTAGGGGACTGCTTTGGGACTTCCCATGGTTACCTGTGTCCCCCAGTGAAGCAAGAAAGAGGGATTTTTGGTACTCACCGTAAAATCTTTCTTGGAGCCTTCATTGGGGGACACAGCACCCTCCCTAATTGTTTGTACCATCTTTGGACCAGTGTGCCTTCGTTGTTGGTTGGTACATATGTTGAGTTTTTTGGTTGCTTCTACTGCTTTGACACTGAGGTACTTTGTGCCTGTCGGTGGGTGTATACTGCGGAGGAGTTGTCTTTATTTGCATAGTGTCAGCCTCCTAGCATCAGCAGCAAACACCATGGTTATCTGTGTCCCCCAATGAAGGCTCCAAGAAAGATTTTACAGTGAGTACCAAAATCCCTCTTTTCATGTGTACTATTGCTTTAAGAAATATTTTTTAATTTTTAAAATAGTCTCCCCAAATATAAACCACGCAATCTTACTTTTGCAAATTTGAGAAGAGACCCACCACACAGACAAGTCGATTGCATTAACAAATCCCACTCCTGTCTTTCTCCGACACATGCATGCTAGGATTAAAGGAGAGTACATGTGTGGGGAATCGGTATCTCTGGCAGAAGCTTACATTAAAACAAGACTGAGTAGAAAATAGGGATTTTTGTGTGTACTCACCGTAAAATCCTTTTCTCCGAGCCACTCATTGGGGGACACAGGACCATGGGTTATGCTGCTGTCACTAGGAGGCTGACACTAAGCTGAGACAAAAAAGGGTTAGCTCCTCCCCTGCAGTATACACCCTCATGCTGGCATCCAGAGACCCAGTTAAGTGCAAAAGCAGTAGGATAATGAGAACAATATATCAAAAAAACATTGGAACATAACATGTCAAACAACAGTCAAAGACTAAAAAAAAAGATAACTAGCCGTAAGGCTACCAGGGTGGGTGCTGTGTCCCCCAATGAGTGGCTCGGAGAAAAGGATTTTACGGTGAGTACACACAAAAATCCCTATTTCTCCTTCGCCTCATTGGGGGACACAGGACCATGGGACGTCCCAAAGCAGTCCCTGGGAGGGAAACAATACAACCATAACAACTCCATGTACCGTCTGACTACAGGTGCGCAACGGCCGCTTGCAGGATACGCCTGCCAAGGGCCGCGTCCGCAGAAGATTGGATGTGAACATTGTAATGCTTTGTGAACGTATGTAGGCTGGACCACGTCGTGGCCTTGCAAACCTGCTCCGCTGATGCCTAGTGCCGGATGGCCCAGGAAGCACCCATCGACCGAGTGGAGTGAGCTCTAATCCCCGCCGGGATAGGACTGCCCCTGACCCGATAGGATTCCTGGATAGCAGATCGGATCCATCTGGCTATCGTGGATTTAGACGCAGCCAAACCCTTTCTGTGACCCTCCGGGAGCACGAAAAGGGCGTCCGATTTTCTGAAGTGCGCCGTTCTGGAGATGTACCTCCTGAGGGCCCGTACCACGTCCAGAGTATGGAGAGCTTTCTCGACCCTATGTTTGGGCTGCGGACAAAAGGAGGGAAGAATGATGTCCTCGTTAAGGTGGAAAGCTGAGACCACCTTCGGAAGAAACGCGGGAGAAGGACGTAGGACTACCTTGTCCTGATGAAAGGCAAGGAAAGGTGCCCGGCAGGATAGAGCGGCGAGCTCTGAAACCCTTCTGATGGACGTCACCGCTACCAGGAAGGCAACCTTCCAAGAGAGAACAGAGAGCGGAACGTCTTGAAGGGGTTCGAACGGCGGTTCCTGGAGAACCCCCAAGACCAAGTTGAGATCCCAGGTCTCCAACGGCATCCTGTAGGGAGGAACAACATGGGAGACTCCCTGAACGAAAGTCTTGACCTGAAGGTTGGTGGCGATCCTACGCTGGAACAGCACGGATAAGGCAGAGATCTGACCTTTAAGAGAGCTCAGGGCCAAACCGGAATCCAGACCGGACTGAAGGAAATTCAGGATACAAGGGATGGAGAACCTGAGCGGAGGGTGCCCTCGGAGCCTGCACCAGGAGAAGAAGGTCTTCCAGACGCGGTGGTAGATAGAGGCGGAAGACGCCTTGCGAGCACTTAGCATGGTGGGGATGACCTGCTGAGAGAAACCAGCACAAGCTAGAATCCAGGTTTCAACAGCCACGCCGTTAAACGTAGGGCCCCTGAGCTCTGATGGTAGATCGGTCCTTGGCGAAGTAGGTCTGGGCGGTCTGGCAACCGCAAGGGGACGTCGGCTACGAGCTGGACGAGTTCCGCGTACCACGCGCGACGAGGCCAGTCTGGGGCGACCAGAATGACCGGAACTCCCTCCGTCCTGATCTTTCGGATGACCTTCGGCAGTAAGGGAAGAGGAGGAAACACATATGGGAGCTGAAAATGATGCCACGGAGAAATCAGCGCGTCCACTCCTATGGCCTGGGGATCCCGAGATCGAGCAATGAAGTTGTGGACTTTGGCGTTCCATCTGGACGCCATCAGATCCACGTCCGGGGTCCCCCAGCGAAGACAGATCTGGTGAAAAACTTCTGGGTGAAGTTCCCACTCCCCCGAGGCAAGGCCCTGGCGGCTCAGGAAGTCCGCCGCCCAGTTCTCGACTCCCGGAATGTGCACCGCCGAGATGATGGAGTGGTTGGTCTCGGCCCAACGAAGGATGAGGGAGACTTCCCTCATTGCCGCCCTGCTGCGGGTACCCCCCTGGTGGTTGATGTAAGCCACCGCCGTGACGTTGTCCGATTGGACTCGTACTGGGTGACCCGCGAGCAGAGCGTGGAAGTGAATCAGAGCAAGTCTGATAGCACGAATCTCCAGAATGTTGATGGGGAGACTCCCCGGGAGGATTTTGAATGGATTTGATGGCGTTAGCTAAAAAATCCACGGACTGAGAAAGAGAGGCGACCCACGGGGGGGGGGGGGCTAGGTACGCCAGGGTCGGCGGCGGTGGAGGGCTCCTGGGCACATGGGGCATCGCAGGCAGAGCAGAGGGGAGAGCTTTGAGGCCTGGGAAGTGGGGCCTGGCAGGTGGTACACGCAGAAAAAAAGGTTGTATGTACCTTAGAGGATTTTTTAGACCTTGACTGCGACATGATGCTAATGCAGAAAAAATTTACGGGGTCTATATAGGGTAACCAGTGTCTGAGAGGGCGCTGCAGAGGGGAGCTAACGATGTCTCCTTACCCCGGTCCTGTGTCCCGCTATCCAGGAGAGACGAACTGCTGAGATATTCAGTCTGAGAAGAGGAAGCCGGCTGCACGTGGGCCACTGACGCACCAGAGATGCGACAGGCAGGAGCTGCGGCGCTGAGGAGAGGGGCCAAGATGGCCGCCGAGATCAGGAAGAGAAATCTCGGCGGCTGTGAGAAGCGCCAGGAGCGGGGGGCGGCGCCGCTGACACTGACTGGAGTGGGCGGGGCTTAACGGCGGCGACCAGCGGCTAGGCCGAAGCCGGGGGCTAAATTTGCGGCCTCGGCCCGGCGCGCGGTCGCGAGCGCCGGAAAAAGAAAGGGACACCGCCCAAAAAGCCTGCAGATGGAGCCCAGGGATGAGGAGCCCTCCTGACCGCTGGCGACCCCCCCCCCCCAAATCCCCCCACCGGGCACTTACCCTGAAATGGAGGTGAGAGGGTGCCATATGGAGGTGCCATGCATAGGAATGGTGCAGGGGTTGGGAAGCCTTCTATCCACCGACCCCACATGGGGGGTGGAGAGGAACCGTCCACCACCTGAGTCACAAGTCACATTGGTGATGCAGTGTGGTCTGCACGGACGCCACTGGGATAAAGCCACTGTACAGCCGAGGGTAGGACCTGGTGGACAGGGCAGATGTCCGGCAATAAAAAGGCCTGGCTGCAGAGGAGGATACTGGAGGTAGGAACACCAGTGCTCGTCTGTATAACAAAAGGGGGAGATCGGGGCCCATTAGGGGAGAAACCGTCGCCCAAAAAAGGACAGCTCAGGCAGTGGCTCCCACGACGCAGGAGAGGATATGGAGAGGTGAAACTCCCGTGCTCGCCTGTTGTTGGTTCGGGGGAGATCGGACCTTAGAAGAATCCGTCGCCCCCTTCGTCCGGAAAAAGAAAAAAGAAAAAGAGAAAAAAACCCCAAAAGGGTTAAAAATCAGTGTGCCTCCTACGGACACTAAGCTTAAACTGGGTCTCTGGATGCCAGCATGAGGGTGTATACTGCAGGGGAGGAGCTAACCCTTTTTTGTCTCAGCTTAGTGTCAGCCTCCTAGTGACAGCAGCATAACCCATGGTCCTGTGTCCCCCAATGAGGCGAAGGAGAAATTCAACATGTCTGATTTGGCTTTCCCAGTTAGGCTAAATTCACATTGCGTTAATGGGTTAACGCTAACGGACAGCGTTGCACGACGAAAATGTCGCAATTAACACTGTGAAAGGGGTCCGTTAGCGCACCCATTGACCGCAATGTTAGTTCTGCCTGTAGCCGCATCGCTAGTGCGTGTGATTTTCGGCACGTGCTAGCGATGTGCCGTTCTTTTGTGACGGACCTCGGACGCTGCTTGCAGTGTCCGAGGTACGTCCCTCGCTACCGCAGATCCCTGATCTGCGCTAGCGGGGACGGCGAACGCGGCCACAAAAAAAACACATTGCGTTAGCGCAATCCGCTAGCGCTATGCGCTTAACGGATTGCCCTAACGCAATGGGAACCTAGCCTTAGGGAAATCTGTGCACCTCACCCACTTTGGATTGTCAATGGCAATGTTGTGTGTATATATTTGGCGAATACAGTCTATGCAGAGGATTTGGAGAACCGAAGCACAATATAAAACATCTTCATTTACACCCAGTACCGATTGACAAATTTCATGGTCCATATTTGAATTGCTAGTTTCCTGCCCTCAACTCACATTTGCATAAATTAGGTGTTAAGTTTGAGTCAGGGGCCTCGTGACAGTGAAATCAGTCCATCTGAATCTAGTCTTAAAAAGGTTATCCACTACTAGGACCACGCCTTCTTAATCAAAATGTTTGGCCCCGATAAATAATAAAGCTCATATTCACAGCCCATGCCGGCACTTGCGGTCCCAGGGCTCTTGTGCAGTTTTTGTGACATGTGACACCGGCATCCAATCAGTGCCACCATCCCACCTTCAGACAAGTAGAACATGAAGAGGAATTCTGCAACGGATCTCCGACTTCCTCTTCATGCTCAGTTCAACAGGAGGCGTGGACAGTGACGCCAGGACAGATTGGGCATTAGCGTCACAACAGAACGAAAGCCCTGGGGACCTAGTGCCGACCCAGGAGGCGATTACAAGCTTTATTATTTTATAAGGGCCTAGCAGGGGCTATGAGAACAAGTTGCCCAAGTAACAGACTTCTTTAGCTTGAACAAATTGAAAAAAAAAAAAAAAGAGACAACATTTCAAAAAAGGTATTTAATTGTTCAAAATAGCACAAAAACGACAGATAGCACTATAGTAATATAGGATCACTTTGAGAACTCCTCTACAATGGAAGTAATAGCTTTTCTTCTCAAAGAAAAAAAGGCGGGTGAATTTTTGCTTTTTTTAGCAGGAGATTCTAGGCAGAAAGACACAGTAACACTATAATACAAAACGAGAAGGGGGGGCAGCGGTGGTCATTTTAAGGGTAGGTGGGGATTTTTGTTTACATTTTTGCCACTCTTCCATTAAGCTGTCAGAAAGTTTTTTGTTTTTCCTTTTATTTTTTTTTTAAATGACGCTTAAAGGAGGCTGGAAAACTAAGTTAAGATACACATGTTTAAAAGGGGTTGGTGTGGTTGTGAGGGGACATTAGTAAGAAAAAAAAACCCATAAGGATACTGCAACCCAAATATCTCTTAATTCATAAAAATAGATCTCACATCAGACTTCACTGCTGCCTTGTTGTCTACATCAATAGATGCAGGATATATTTTACCGAAAACACACGCAGTCTGGGAACAATTAAGCAGACAATTCATAGAATTGTCAGAAACCTTTCGTAACTGCACACTCGCCCTCCATTAAAGCCCCCCAACCATGCAGCTCCCCTATAATGTTCAGGCAACCCACGTTCTCAAGATAAGGGATTTTATTCATTTTTAACCTTGAGATACTCAATATGTAATAAAAAGTCACATTAGCCCAAAGGAAAAAAAAAACACATTGAAATTATGATTTTCTTACAAATCAAGGGGGCTGGATGAGCAGACAGTCTCCCCTTGTGCACCTCTGTTCAAGAAGCTAAATGTTGTGCCATGAGTAAGGATAAGAAGAAAAAATTAAACATTTGGGACCGGCTAGAGAGATTAAAATACAGAGCAAAAAAAAAAAAAAGGAATATGTAAATATATACACACAGACAACTCAGCACGAGGATGAGTTGCGTTAAAATTAAACATTACGAAGATAATGTAAATCCTAAGCCACTGAAACAAAGCTTTTTTACGGGTTTTTGCGTTTGTACAAAAATCCTCATGCTTTTAAGCTACTTCAGATTTTTTTTTTTCAGTTTTTTTTGCTTATTTTTTTTTATAAATTTGTGTTTTTACAAAACAAGAAAGAAAATAAAACAGTTTGAATTCTGTTTTGAAACAGCTACAAACTGTCCGTATATATTTATATATGTATATTTATAATTATGTATATGAAAAGAAAAAAAAAATGCCAATGCGGGATTGCTTGGCCTTCCGACACCACCAGCTTGTTTTCGTTGTGCTGGTTACTGCTGGCAGGAATATGAAAAGCAATTTGAGTGATAAATTGGACAGGATTCGGTGCCCAGTGTGACTGGTACAAGATACATTTATAACCAAGAAGCAGCAGATGTGCTTTAAAGGTGAAATTATATATTAAAAAAAAAATAAATAAAAAAAAATATATATATAATTGGGGTCCAAAACGTATATATTATATATATAAAAAAAAAATTAGAAAGCCATTTACATATATATTGCTTTGGAAGAAGGGCCATAACATACACAACTTCTGAATCAAGAACATTACACTTTTTTTACTTTCAACATAAAGTATGGTAATCATCAGAATATTGCTTAAAAAACAAACTAGCAGGTGGATTAAATTGACAAAACGTAATTGCCATTTCATTGCCAGGTCTGTCATGCAAAACAGAGGCATCCCCACATTCAAAAATGGATTAATACAAATCCAATTTTTTTTTTTACTTATTTCTTTTTAGTGAGAGCCATTTCAAAGCAAGTGAAAAGTATCGAATTGTGGTTTTATTCTGCGACAGGAATTGTTGGTATGTGGTTAATCCCACTTGAAGCTCAGGTCAAAACTATGGGACAAAAAAAAAAAAAAAAAAAAAAGGGGAAATAAAAATCAGAGTGCATAAAAGGAATTAAAAAAAGAAAAAGAAAGCAATACAAACTCCAAAGAGGAAAAAAAACAAAACGAAAAACCTGGTTGAAATATATATATATATAAAAATGTGAAATGACGACGTGCGCTTCAACTTTCCTTGTAACTTCCTTAAATCAGTTTCAAATTGTGCACAAAAAAAATAATACAATGAATCCAGCCAGCAGAGCTCCGATGAAACCAAGCAGACAACGTGCTCTAATGTGAAACTTTGTTGTGTTACTCACTGCCAAGTCTTGCTTGCGTTTTAACAGTACGTACATGGCTGCACCATTTAACCAAGCAAAGAGGGTAGGTGCTCAGGCAATAAAGTTCCAGGAATAATGTCCAGAAGTTGTTTTTTTTTTTTTGCTTCCCACAGCTTTGCTGTCCAGGTGAGATACTTAAAAATTGCATTTGTATGGGCCGATCAGGCACAGTTTATACATGGCACCCCTTTGCTCACGTCTTTAAAACCTTTTTATTTTTTAAATCAGATACATTGAGGTGTAAAGTCCAAGTGCTTCGGATGACAAAAAGATGAGCATTTCCCGCAAGTCCCATCTGAACATTTAAAGAAAATCAAAAAGCCAAAGAAGCAAAAGAAAGACCTAAATAACTCAATAAAAAGCTTGCATTACTAGGCCTATCTGCTTGTGCGCAGCTGGCAAAATCTGAAGGTTTGCACATTTTTTTTTTCTTTCCTTAAAGAATTTCTCCTGGCTCCTGCAATTTCTCCCCATACAAATTCAGAAGAACAAAAAAGTCCAATATTTGCAAAGAGAAAAGAAAAAAAAAAAAAAAAAAAAGAGGAGTTGGGAGGAAAAGTAAAAACGCGCTTTTCCCAGTGTTCTTATTAACAAAGAAATGACGAAGAGGTGAGAGCGCGAAGCATCCATCCTTACTACCAGATCCTTAGAAAAGGAGGAGAAAGGCAAAACAGTTAAAAGGGGTGTAGACTGAGAAACTGCACGGAGTTCAGATGATTAAGCGTTATTCATAGGCTGGGGAGGTGTTTCATCCTTGATCATGGGTAATCGGGCTTTGCTTTCTTTGGAGTCGATTTCCTGTTTAAAATTAAAAGTAAGAAAAAAAAATTCATGTAACAAAGACAATGACAATCACCTACTCATACTCCAATATATAGAAACACAATTTAATACTGGTGATTTTTTATATAATAAAATGAGTGTCTAAATCCTCATGATTTCAGCTTTGCATTCTATTAGATTTACTTACGGGGTGTGGGCGAGTGTGTGTGTGTGTTGGTCAAACAAAAATATCCTGTGAAATATTTAGGAATTGCAAACATTTTTCTACAAAGCCTCCTCATTTCAGGGGCTCAAAAGTAACTGGAAAAATTACCTTTACCCTGAATCAAAAATTTACATTTTTAAAAAGAACTCCACACAAAAATTAACAAATTTTTGGCCGAGAGAAAATAAATATATCTCTCTTAATATTTTTGCTCAAATCTCTGGGACAGCCTAGGATACTACCCAATATATATAAAACAAAAAAACGGAGTATATAGATCCCAATACACATTTAAAAATATACGTTTTTTATTAATCAACAATATTCTGAAAACATTACATCAGTAAATTCATATATAGCACAGGATAAAGTGAGGAGGAAACAGATGGTAGCGGCAAAACAGAAAGAAAAGTATATATCACATCCCTGGGGCTGCTAGTACAAGATCACTAGTATAAGGATTTCATGTGACAAATGCCACAATCTCAATGGATGTCTTTCCAAGTTCCACACGCAGAGGGGGGCTGCGTGTGGAACTTGGAAAGACATCCATACACGATGGGTAAGCTGCTTGGTACTTATGAATGGTAATATCTTTGCACTGTGGCACTTTAACTAATAATTTAACTATGGGAGATTGTGGCATTTGTCACATGAAATCCTTATACTAGTGATGTTGTACTAGCAGCCCCAGGGATGTGATATATACTTTTCTTTCTGATTCGCTCCTACCATCTGTTTCCTCCTCACTTTATCCTGTGCTATATATGTATTTACTGATGTAATGTTTTCAGAATATTGTTGATTAATAAAAAACGCATATTTTTAAATGTGTATTGGGATCTATATACTCCGTTTTTTGTTTTATATTTTTAAAAAGAAAAAGAAAACAAGTTTGCGCCTATGTATACCCCAAAATGAGGAAAAAATGTGAGGGGAAAAAAAAATAATAATATGAACATGTATAAATCCCCTAGGAAGCAGGATTGTAAACATACTAGGTAAACTAGATATAAATAGTTCATGCAAACACTCCAGATGGCAACTATGAGTCAATTATTACCGTATCTTTAAGATGGTATTGGGGTCCAGAGTTAGATCGCCCCAAGTTGCTTCATATCCTCCTTCAATGCGCTCAGTAGTTGGTGTGTCAAAACACACTTTTCCGCAGCTCCAAAAAACAACAAATCTTCAAGAACGTTGTCCCGGCCGGAAACAAACGTTCCATTAGCCTCCTTACAGATGCAGCACAGATTCACCGAGCTCCGTAATCAAGGAATGCGTGCCGCGTCCGGCTAGCAGGACCTTGAGTGACGTAGGGTGTCACGTGGTGTGCAGGAGTACGAGGCGCTGTCAGGACTAAAAATAATCCAACGCGTTTCGGAGATCACGGCCTCCATCAGGGATCCCTGATGCGCATTCCTTGATTACGGAGCTCGGTGAATCTGTGCTGCATCTGAAAGGAGGCTAAGGGAACGTTTGTTAATGGCCGGGACAACGTTCTTGAAGATTTGTTGTTTTTTGGAGCTGCTGAAAAGTGTGTTTTGACACACCAACTACTGAACGCATTGAAGGAAGATATGAAGCAACTTGTGGCGATCTAACATCTTAAAGATATGGTAATAATTGACTCAGTTGCCATCTGGAGTAATTGCATGAACTATTTATATCTAGTTTACCTAGTCTGTTTACAATCCTGCTTCCTAGGGGATTTATACATGTTCATATATTAGTTCCCCCCCCTCACATTTTTTCCTCATTTTAGGGTATACATAGGCGCAAACTTGTTTTCTTTTTATTTTATTTGTGACAATGTTGTTGTGTTGCCCTGTTTACTCCCAATCACCTGCCCTGATATTTGCGCCTTCCTATACTTTATAAATTTACATTTTTGATACTTTGTAGAGAATCTTTTGCAGACAATGACGGACCGAAGCCTGGAAGCCATGGAAGTCATCCAACGCTGGGTTTCCTCCTCTACAATGCTTTGCCGCCTTTACTGCAGTGACTTCAGTTGTTGCTGGTCTGTGGGTCTTTCTGCTATAAGTTTTGTCTTCAGTTTGTGAACTACTGCTCGCTGGAGCCCGAGGCCTGGTGATTGGCCTAGGCCATTGCACAATATTCCACTTCTTTGCTTTAGGAGTATGTTTTGGGTCATTGTCCATCGGTACGGTGACGCACCGTCCAATGAACCTTGCTGTATTTGGTTTTATCAGAGCGCAAAAGTATCGCCCTGTACACAGAATTCACCCGGCTGCTTCTGTCACAACATCAATATGACTCGGTGCCATTCAAAGCCATGAATGCCCATGCCATAACACCATGGCCGTCATGTGTTATGGAGGATGTGCTGTGCTTTGGATCTTGAGATGTTCTAAGCCTTCTCCATACTTTCTTCTTCACATCATTTACGTACAGGTTGATCTGAGTTTTGCTTTTCCAGAACTGGGAGACTTTAGATTTTTTTTTTTTTAGGCAAAGTCTAATCTTCTATTTTTAAGGCTGATTAATGGTTTACTCCTTGTGGTGAATCCTCTGTATTTGCACTCATGTAGTCTTCACTTTATGGTTACCTTAGATTCTGAAACACCTACTTTCCCGGGAGAGTGTTCTTCACTTGGATGAAGGTCTTAAAGGAGTTTTTTTTTCCACCATGGAAAGGATTCTGCGATCATCTACCACTGTTTTCTTCCGTGAACCTCTAGGCCTTTTTAAGATCACAATTTCAACAGGGCAGTCTTTTTTTAGACTGTTGCACTTTTTGTTTTCCTGAAAGGGATTACCCATTTATCTCTGGCTAAGTATGCATCGCCAGCATAGGATTGACACAAATCTATCACCATATATTCTCCCGAACCTGCTGACAAACACCGTATTTCCATTTTGCCAATGTAGAGCCCTAATGGAAACTCTGCACATGTTATCCCAGGCAGTGTACTAACTCCAATCCCCCATTTAAAAGCCAAAATATAAAACCTATAAATGAGTTTGTGTTATACATACATGTCTGGAGAAGACACTGGACGCTTATTTCCGGGTTTTCCAGCTGAACCATCCTTGCTGGATTCTGTAAGTAAAATTTTAAACCAGATTTCAGAAAATTCTGCAGGTCCAAACTACATATAAAACGGAGAAATCCTGAACTATCTTCTATATTTTTAACAAAATCTTGGCAGTGCCCAACATACCTTGCAACCACCTAACTTGTGTGGCCGGTCCGTAGCCCTTCTCGTTGCGTGCAGCAATACGGAAGATGATGGCAGGTTTTGTGGTATAGTCTATATGAGCATTGGAAAGGCTTGAGGACTGCACCAGGCAGGAAGGATTAGGGCCACAGTATACCCGCATAAATGCCAACTGAGCTGGGGATGTTTTCTGTTCTCCGCTGCTCTGGCTGCTTTGAATCGCAAGATAGACAGAGTACTCAATGATCTTTCCCGAAGTGACCGAAGGCGGTTCCCACGTGAGGTGAGCACCATCAGGGCTCTGCAAGTGACAGAAGGAAAAAGAAAATAAGTGTCATATTAAAACTGAAGAAGAGAAACATGAAAAATGCAAGTTAGTTATGGACAGAAAAATGCTAAATACATACCGCATTTAACAATAAAAAAAAAATAAACAAACTTTGATTATGAGGCAAAAATACTATAATCTGATCTGAAAGACACAGACTGCATTATACTTCATACACAAAGCTACCAGTCAGTCTTCTCTTTATGTAATGTACTTGGCAATGGTCTTTCAACTTACTTTACCCATGTATGTTTGTTACCATTAGTATCTGCTGCTGTTACTACACAAAGCTTACTGTAAAGTATGATGGCCACAAACCTTTTATGCGAGAATTATGGCGTGAAAAGCTTGGAAAAAGTTGTAATATTTTAGTATGTGAGGCTGCACTAACATTTTGCAACTTTTGGAGGTTTCTCAAGGCTCTGACAAAGTGGGTGAAGCTGAGCAGTGTCAAGCCCTGCTCAAATTCGTGACAACAGGCGGAGTTCAGTTACGCCACAAATCTTACTCTGGTCCCCCAACTGGAGTAAGACCTGTGGCGAGGCGCACACCACTTTTCAGACGAACCAGATTCAGGAAGAGAGGTTTGCTTCCTAATGAGTCAGGATCATCTGAATCCAGCACGCCCCCTCATCAAGACTGGCTTCAAAAATACAGTCAGGGTATGTTCCCAGGGTCAGTAAATGCTGCGGGTTGGACGCTGCGCACATCCGCAGCTGCCAGCTGTTACAGCATAGTGGATGGGATTTCAAGAAATCCCATGTTCACTATGCGTGCAGACACCCGCGGCTTCCCTGCGGAAAAGGACAAGCGGTGGTGCACCTTTCCACACCGCAGCAGGTCAATCTGTCTTGCAGAGACGCGAGTCTTGGCAAGAGAATTTCAGCCGTTTAAGGTATTGGACGCGGGGATTCCGCACGGTTCAATGAACTAATGCGGAATCAACTGCATTCAAAAGTAGGCATCGCTTTGAACGGAGCGGACATGTACTGCGTACAAAGCGCTGCCGATTACTGACTGTGGGAACGTAGGCTTAGTGATCCACAACACGCTTTAATTTGATAAAAAGGTTAATATTTGACATTCTCATTTTTACGAATAGGTGCCCAAATAAAACCTCCCCATCTCATCAAGTGTCCAACCAAGTATTTACCTTGCTGATCTTTATGGCACATGGAGCACCGGGGAAACCAGGTAAACAGGTCTTAAAGGCCGAGATTTCACTGAATGGGCCACGGCCACAGGCATTTATGCCAGCAACACGGAATTTATAGGCAGTGCCAGGCTGAAGCTCGTGTTTCTTTAACTGACTGTAGTCTGGGAGAGCACTGGAGTCATCCTAAAACATTCAAGGGGAAAAAACAATTTTTTGTTTAATATGCAATTAAAAAGTACTGCCACAAGCCATTTATTTGACATTTATAAAAAGGGCCAAATGTGGACAGTTTGCAAATGAAGTACGCATCAGACAGAATACACTAAAAGAATCAGGTCACGTAACAGGTAATGGAAGAATAATGGCACGGATGAGAGAGCCACTCATGAACAAGATCTAAGCACTGGGCAGCTCTCCTGACTAGTCTGGTATAGTAAATATTTGCAATCTTTTGTATTAAGATCTGCCCCAGGGGAGCCTTGCCCGCTTCCCTACTTCGTGCCATTCCTATTCTTTTTCCGTACCAGCCTGCATTTCCTTGCTGGGGTCGGAGATCTCTTTTTGCCCCAGCAGCAGCCTACAAGCTCCCGCAATCCTCATATTCTTTTGCTAGGCCTAAAATTTAGGCCCTGACTTAAGGTCTAGCAAGGTTTCATGCACCCCATCCCTTCTACCCGGACACCGCCATCTTCACTCTGCACGCTTGCAGCTTTACCGTGCTCTCCGGCGACAATACGGACACCTCCCTGTGCCCCTGCAGCCTTGCTCTACTCCTGGCTGAGTGGGATCCTACTCAATCAACACTCATATCCTAGGATCAGGTAGACTGTTGGCCCCTTTAGGGATTGGCACTGGCTGTACACAGCAGCGGTCCAAAAGACCTCAAATAAGTTTATTGCCTCTCCATGCCTTCTAGTCTGCACTCACCATAAATAACCACAAGAATCAGATCAACAAGACAACCTGCAATCGTTGCTGGACTCAGACAAGGCGCTTAAAGCTAGAGACATTAACGACACCTTTCAGGGCATTAATCCGATCCCTGAAGGTAAGCTAAAGAGGTGTCCACTACTTGGGAAAACTTCTTATACCCCTTGCTTAGCGCCCACAAAATAATAAAGCTTATACTCCTTGCGTGCTGACGCAGTCCCTGCGATGTCGGCACTTGGTTTCCTGTGCTGTTGTGACACATGATGCTGGTGCCCAATCAGCAGCGGCGTCCCTGTCCCAGCCTCCTGTCGAGTTTGAGTATGAAGAGGAAGTCAGATCACCTGCAAACCGGACTTCCTCCTCATGTTCGATTTATCCGAAGGTGGGGACAGTGACGCCAGCGCTGACTGGAAGCCAGCTTCACAACAGCACGGGAGAGCGAATGACGACACAGAGGTAACAGCGTCCGCACGGGTGGAGAGTATAGGCTTTATTTTTTACGGGTTGACAAATATTTTCTTTATCGCTTCATTGGGGGACACAGGTAACCATGGGTGTATGCTGCTGTCGCTAGGAGGCTGACACTATGCAAAAAAGAGGAAAATAGCTCCTCCTCTGCAGTATACACCCACCGACAGGCAGGAAGTACCTCAGTTTAAGCTTAAGGTACCGTCACATTAAGCGACGCTGCAGCGATCTAGACAACGACGTCGATCGCTGCAGCGTCGCTGTGTGGTCGCTGGAGAGCTGTCACACAGACAGCTCTCCAGCGACCAACGATCCCGAAGTCCCCGGGTAACCAGGGTAAATATCGGGTTACTAAGCGCAGGGCCGCGCTTAGTAACCCCATGTTTACCCTGGTTACCATTGTAAAAGTAAAAAAAAAAAAACACTACATACTTACATTCCGGTGTCTGGTCACGTCCCTCGCCTTCAGCTTCCCGCACTGACTGAGAGCCGGCCGTAAAGCACAGCGGTGACGTCACCGCTGTGCTTTGCTTTACGGCGGGCTCTCACAGTTAGTGCGGGAAGCTGAAGGCGAGGGACGTGACCAGACACCGGAATGTAAGTATGTAGTGTTTTTTTTTTTGGTCGCTGTCACGCATAACGATTTTGTTAACGATATCGTTGCTACGTCACAAAAAGCAACGATATCGTTATGTGTGACGGTACCTTTAGTGTCTGTAGGAGGCAGACCTGGATCTGTTCCCAGATCCGCAGCTAATCCTTTTTTCCTTACAGGTATTGTTGTGTTTTATTAACAATTTCCCTTTGTCTTTCAGATACAGCTTCAGGGAAACAGGGTGTAATTTCTCACCCTGCTTTCCCATATTAGGCGGCTGAGCGAGCAGTGTGGTGTCACCCACATCGCAACTCTCAGGCCCGCTGGCAGGACTTTATCCCCTGTCACCTTCACGGGTGCTCCAGGGCTGATTCAGATGACCAGTCCTTGCAATTTCCCTCCTCACCCCTCTCCTTGGAGAGGGCTGAGAGGAAGACTGTGGTCACCAGCGGTGGCTTCCCCCTTGTAAGGGGTTGATGCAGTCTTCTGCAGTGACCCTCACCCTGCCAGAGGGCTCCTGATGTGATCCTCGTCAGTGAAGAGGGATTCGGGGCTCACCTTTTACAGGTATGACCTTTTCTGTCCCTGGCAGCTACCCGCCTGCCTCACCGTTTACCCGCGGAACGCTGCACAGAACAGGACGTCACTGAACAACAACGGCCATCTTTTCCTCAGCTAGTGCTTCTTTAACGCCCTCCGCATTAAGCGCGTGTATTTATCGCGCACTTTTTTCCCCATCAAGGGGCCTCCTCCCCCCTATCCGATGCACTCCTCTAGCGGCACAGTCAATGGAAGGGCCCTTTACTCCCACCAGACGCAGACTAGAACCTTCGTTTACCGGCCCTGCCACTGCAGGTGCCGAAACTGCACATAATTCCATGCTTTGCTATTTTAGTCCCCAACTTTGGGGCACTGTCAGACGTGGCCAATTTTCTTACCGGACTAGGACCTTCTTTAAGGCCAATTTCCAGTCCTGTCATTGTCGGTGCGGGGGCTTCACATAATTATATGTACCCGTGAATTTAGCCCCTGGCGTCAGGGCCTTTTCCCCGGACTCTGTAGCCGCGGTCGCCTTCCGCTTAGCCACGCTCTGTTACGGGTCTTTCTGCTCATTAGGGCACGCCGAGGCCCCGTCTCCTGGCCTAATGAGAGTGTGTTTTTTCTCTATCCCTCTCTCCCGATACATGCCCCCCCCCCAATACGGACCAGACCTGAAAGATGCAAGATATGCTCAACCTCATCTTGGCAAAATACAAAATTTCTGAACCTACGGGAGGATGAGACTCCTGCTCACGAGCACTCCGTTACTTTCAAATGGGTAAAAATGTTTTTCCCGGAATTTTCCCTGATCACAGGGAACTTGTCATGACTATGTCTAAACACTGGGAACACTGAAAAGCACTTCCCAGGTAGGAGGAAGCTAAATATTCTCTACCCCTTTAGACGAGGCCATCTTGATAAATGGGCAGAATCCCTAAGGTGGATCCGCCTGCTTCTCGCCTGTCTTCCTAGACAGCCTTGTTTCTACTGATCAGTGCATCCCTTAGGGTACCGTCACACTATACGATTTACCAACGATCACGACCAGCGATACGACCTGGCCGTGATCGTTGGTAAGTCGTTGTGTGGTCGCTGGGGAGCTGTCACACAGACAGCTCTCCAGCGACCAACGATGCCGAGGTCCCCGGGTAACCAGGGTAAACATCGGGTTACTAAGCGCAGGGCCGCGCTTAGTAACCCGATGTTTACCCTGGTTACCAGCGTAAAAATAAACCAAACAGTACATACTTACATTCCGGTGTCTGTCTCTTGCCGTCTGCTTCCCGCACTCACTGACTGCCGTCCGTAAAGTGAAAGCACAGCACAGCGGTGACGTCACCGCTGTGCTCTGCTTTCACTTTACGGACGGCAGTCAGTGAGTGCGGGAAGCAGACGGCAAGGGACCTGACGGACACCGGAATGCAAGTATGTACTGTTTGGTTTTTTTTACATTTACGCTGGTAACCAGGGTAAACATCGGGTTACTAAGCGCGGCCCTGCGCTTAGTAACCCGATGTTTACCCTGGTTACAAGCGAACGTGTCACACACCGATCTAGAGATGACAGCGGGCGATCCAGCGACGAAAGAATGTTCCAAACGATCTGCTACGACGTACGATTCTCAGCAGGATCCCTGATCGCTGCTGCGTGTCAGACACAGCGATATCGTATGGATATCGCTGGAACGTCACGAATCGTACCGTCGTAGCGACAAAAGTGCCACTGTGTGACGGTACCTTTAAGGATTCTACAGATAGACAGATTGAAGCCTTGGCCAAGTCAGCCTTGGAGGCAGCTGGTGCCTCTCTCTCTCTCCCACATTTGCCTACACCTGGGTGTCAAATTCCATGTCTGTCGGGGCAAGAATACTTCGTCAAGGTATTCTAGCGGCTGCTTCTCCGGATGGGAGGCCAGATCTGGCTGATCAGATTGCCCATGCCAGCAAATCTCTCGTGTCCGTTCCCCTTTGGATGCGGCTGGTTGTTCAGTCACGACTACCGGCAGCATTGTTGCCATACGTCGCATTCTCAGACCTCACTGGTTTTGCCTTTCAAGTGTCTAGATCTTTTGGATCCAAGCTGGATCAATAGTTTCAGATGCCACTGGCAGGGAAAAACACCTCGCTTTTCCGGTCCAAACCTAATGTCCTTTAAATAGGAAAAGGTTGCTTCAACCTCGAGAGAGATAGCGACTTCCGGCTACAATATCGACAGTTCTTCTCCCCCAGGAAGAAGTTTCCTTTTGTTTTTTCGCCCGTCAAGACATACGTCGCAGGCCCCAGCAGTACTTCAGGCAGTCTTTACCTGCCATTCACAGAAGTGATCGTACCCGTCCCCAGGAACATACGGTTCTCTAGGTTCTATTATATTCTTTCTTAGTCACGAAGAAAGGCGGAACGCTCCTCAGTTTTTAGTCCTCGAGTGGTTTACCTGTCACGTACTGACCTGTCTTTTCAGGACGATGTAACTAAGTTCGGTAATCACTTTCATGGACTCGGGAGAATTTTCCTCACATTCTTGTTGTGTTTAGCTTCAGAGGCTCCTATGATGTGCGATCCAGGAGGGTCCTTATCAGTTCACGGCCCTCCCCTTCATCCTAGCCTCTGCTCCTAGACTATTTAAAGGTACCGTCACACTTAGCGACGCTGCAGCGATACCGACAACGATCCGGATCGCTGCAGCGTCGCTGTTTGGTCGCTGGAGAGCTGTCACACAGACAGCTCTCCAGCGACCAACGATCCCGAGGTCCCCGGTAACCAGGGTAAACATCGGGTAACTAAGCGAAGGGCCGCGCTTAGTAACCCGATATTTACCCTGGTTACCATCCTAAAAGTAAAAAAACAAACGCTACATACTTACCTACCGCTGTCTGTCCTCGGCGCTCTGCTTCTCTGGTCTGGCTGTGAGCGCCGGGCAGCCGGAAAGCAGAGCGGTGACGTCACCGCTCTGCTTTCCGGCCGCTGTGCTCACAGCCAGACCAGAGAAGCAGAGCGCCGAGGACAGACAGCGGTAGGTAAGTATGTAGCGTTTGTTTTTTTACTTTTAGGATGGTAACCAGGGTAAACATCGGGTTACTAAGCGCGGCCCTGCGCTTAGTTACCCGATGTTTACCCTGGTTACCAGCAAAGACATCGCTGAATCGGTGTCACACACGCCGATTCAGCAATGTCTGCGGGGAGTCCAGCGACAAAATAAAGTTCTGGACTTTCTTCCCCGACCAGCGACAGCACAGCAGGGGCCTGATCGCTGCTGCCTGTCACACTGGACGATATCGCTAGCGAGGACGCTGCAACGTCACGGATCGCTAGCGATATCGTCTAGTGTGACGGTACCTTAAGTCATGGCAGTGGTTAGGGTCATTCTCCTATCCAAGGGATTTTTCATATTTCCCTACTTAAACGATCTTCTGATCAATGAGCCGTCCCGCTGCGACTGCAACCAGAGTCTTCAGTTTACTCTACATATCCGGGTTAATCTCAGCTAGATTATAAACAGAGAAAAGTCCTCTCTCACCTTTGCTCAGTACTTGGTATTTCTAAGTATGGGTTCGACATGACCCAAGCCCGTCTCTTCCTTCCAAAGGATAAGGTTTTTCATCCCTCTGCCAGGAGTTTCTGTACTCTAAAGTGATCAGCTTCTCTTCTCCCATGTCCTGCATAGGAGTCCTAGGGGAAATGGATTGTCGCCTCGGAAACCGTTCCTTTTGCCCAGTTCCATGCCCGCCCCTTCAGCGGGCTCTCTGGTAGTCTCCACGGACAATCCTGTGCTTCTTCCTCTCAGAGTGAGGCTGTCCCTCATCTGTTGACACCGTCGGTATCAGTCCTATAAAGGAAGTTCCTCTTTCCTCTCTAGTGGCAGGTTTTCACCAACACCAGTCTCATCTTTTGCGGAGCCGTTTTTTCTTCGTCACACAGTGCAGAGCCACTGGATCGCCCAAGAGACAATACCACGGCTGAGGTTTACATAAACCGTTAAGGCGATACTCGCATCAAACAAGTGAAGTCAGAGTTAACAAGGATTTTGTGAGGCAGAGCGTAATGTTTCCGCCATATCAGCCGTGCACATTCTGAGCACGGCAATCGATTTTCTGAGCCATTTGGGTCTCGCTTCGGGCAGCCAATGGCTCAGCCCCGCTGTCTTCATCCATATATGCTGAAATGGGGCTCTCCGGACGTAAGGTTCCTTGGTTCGTAGCCAGATCCCGGGACCTGCTAGCCACCTGTTGCGATGCTCTAGTAATATCGTGGTCACAATTCCATCTGCTCTCCTTTTCAGTCTCTCCCGTCGGCCCGAGAGTCGTGAAAAGGATAAAGGAAGAAGGGTTCCCTATATTCCTGTTATCTTCAGATTGACCAGGAAAGGCTAGGCGAATATGTTCATAGACGCCCTTTGGCAGCTTCCCTACCGTCCAGATCCTCTCTCTCAAGGTTCCCTCTTCCACCAGAGTTCATAGTCTCGGTCTTTAACAGCATGGCCGTTGAGGCCATAGTCCTTGGGGAGGCTGGTTTTTCCCCGTCTGGTCATTCAGACCATGACTGGGACCGGGAAACCAACATCCTTGCGTATCTACTACAAATACTGAAAGGCCTTCTTTTGGTGGAGTATGGACAAGGGTCTGGTCCCCATGTCAGTTTTCCTTTCATTCTTGGTTTTCTTCAAGAAGTCGCCCACCTGGCTCCTCTTAATTGTCCTCCGATAAATCCATGGTATTTTAATCTTGCCTTAGGCATGCCGCAGCGCACCCCTGTTTTAGCCCATTCAACACATGACATTTCTCTTTTGTTCAATTATGTCCATCAGGAGAGTTTCCAAGTTAGTGGCATTGTCCTGCCGTTCCACGCTCCTGATCCTATATCAGGACAAGGTGGTTCTCGGGCCTGGCCCTTCCTTTCTTCCCGAGGTGGTCTTTTCCTTTCTCATTAACAAAGTCATTGTCCTTCCTTCTGTGTCTCTCCAGTCCATGCCCTGGAGAAGTCACTCTACAAACTGGATTCAGTCACAGTTCTCAGAGTCTACCTTTCAAGGACTGCTCCCTTTCGTCAATCTGATTCTCTGCTCATCATCTCTGAAGGTTGCCTTAAAGGGCTCCTAGCTTCTAGTTTCTCTATTGCCATGAGGCAGTCCGCTTCCAGGACAAACAGCCTTTTCCAACGTGGCAGGCTCCTCTGGGGCTGAAGGCTCACTCCGCTCTGCGGTGGGGGCCTCCTAGGCTGTTTGTTACCAGGATTTGGCTTTCCAGACTGTAAGGCCGCAACCTGGTCATCTTTGCCCTCTTTTGTTAGCCTTTACAGGGCTCATACCATGCCTCGTCTGATGCAGGCCTGGGAAGGAAGGTGCTGCAGGTGGCGGTTTTGCACCAACCAACCTGAGCCCATTTATTCCTTGAATCTTCCTGTTTCGCACCCTAGGGACTGCTTTGGGACATCACATGGTTACCTGTCCCCCCCAATGAAGCGATAAAGAGGGATTTTTTGTACTCCCCGTAAAATCTTTCTTGGGAGCCTTCATTGGGGGACACAGCACCCTCCCTAACTTGTACCATTAATGTGCCTTCGTTGTTGCATTGGCACATATGTGGTACCATTATTTGGTATGTTGTACCATTATTTGATCTATGTGTCTTCATGTTGGATTGGTACTTATGTTGTACCATTATTTGGCCTATGTGCCTCCGTTGTTGGATTGGTACATCTGTTCATATGTTGAGTTTTGGTTGCTTCTCCTATTACTTTAACACTAACTGAGGTACTTCCTGCCTGTCTGTGGGTGTATACTGCAGAGGAGCCATTTTCCTTTTTTTGCAGTGTCAACCTCCTAGCGACAGCAGCATACACCCATTGCTACCCGTGTCCCCCAAAGAAAGCTCCAAGAAAGATTTTACGGTAAGTACCAAAAATCCCTCTTTGATCAAGGGGATGTCCTAGAAGTGGACATTTCTTGTAAGGGGTCTCTCGCTCTCCTGCAGAGGCGGTGCATTTCAAAAAGGAGTCAGGCACACTAAGAGGCTGCTTGAACTGCAGCAAGGCGCACATCAAGTAATAGACTCAAGCAGACTGACGATTCCGCAAACAAGGTCGTATGGATTATTTGTAGACTTTTCCACTGGTTCTTGGACATACCTCTTCTCAAAGACCCCACAGTCAGACGTGCTGTTTCTGACCAAGTCTGTGCTTCAGGCAGTGGGCTTGGTTTTCTTGTGACCAGTCTTTTATGCTGCTTTGGTGGCCAAGACTGTCAGAGCCTGGTTAGAATTCTTACGCCAAGCATACTTGCGAGGGACTGACAGCTGTGCTGCCAGACCTTGCACACCATATTGCCTATGCGGGCAAGTATCACTGTCTTGACATGATCTTTAGCTATAAAATTAGATTGCATGAACGTTTAGAAAGGTTTACTTGATTCTATAGTTCACTTGCTTTTTGTCTAGGTTACCAGCCACCTCTCTGTAGCTGTAGACTATCAGAGGATGCCGGCCTCCTGGGGAAAGAGTGCAGGACTTACAAGCTCTTTGTAATGGAGTTTTTGAGAAGGACTCCTCTGAAGTTGGCCAGACCAGAATTCCGATGCTGTCCGGGCGAAAAGCAGCACGGGAGAGTGCACAGTTTGGGCCAACAGATGCAACAACGCCACTGGTCCAATCTATCATTTAGGAGGAAACAACAACAACCCCCCCCATGACTCCCGATTGGGAATATGGGACAAACCCCTTTAATTGAAACACAGCTGACAGAGGAGCCTTATTCAGAGAACACCGAAATCTGTATAAACCACGGACAATAATTCTGCTCTATTACATTGGTCACCATTGCATAAATGTTATTACTCACATCATTGGCAGAATCGTCAGCGGGCAAATAATAATGGGTGACCATCATATTGGTGGCTTTGATGACGCCAACATCAAACCACTGATTCTCTTTTTTTAATGGCGCTTTCGGCTGCTGCGGAAGAGAATCTTGTTTCTGTAAATATATTAAAACGTAAAATAAGACACCAGTCTCAGACACATCCTTCCTACATAGACCAATTTTTCGTTTCACTTACCGATTCGATGCCGTTAGCCACTTCAGCAAGTGCTGCTGCAGCCTGTAATTTTGCAGGACTAGCAATGACAACAGGTTGAGGGGCTGTGAATGTGTTTGCTGGTGGCAAACCTTAAAAGGAAAAAGGAAGAAAAAGGATGGTCAGAAATGATAAAAAAAAATATGAATCATTCACCAACAAATACATACATGTGTACGGCTAAAATGACCTAAACCACTGTGGCTTACTTTCTGTGGCAGTCACTGGCAGAAGTGACACAGCACTCGTCACGGCACTGGTAAGTTCATTAAGTCCATTGCTCTCGCTAGCAGGATCGTTGAGGCTGTCGGCCGGTGCCAAGGCTTCTGTAGGAACATGGTGCAATTGCTGAAGCTGTAGTTGGTGTAGTTGCTGTTGCTGCTGTAACTGCTGTTGCTGCAATTGCTGCTGTTGTTGTAACTGCTGCTGTAGTTGTTGCTGATGTTGAGCTTCTTGTAATTGCTGTTGCTGGTGAACCAAAGCAGCCAGTTCTTGCTGTGTCAGAACGATGGGTATCGTGGTGGTGGGCCCTTCAGACGTCAGGTGACGTAGCTCTGCGTGAGCCACGTCAGAAGTGTCCATTGGCTCACCAGCTGCTGCTTGGAAACCCATAGGAACAAAAGAAAGAAAACGAGTTGCAGAAAATTGGTATATTTACTCTCTTGCTACTCCTCCCCCCCCCCCACCACCACCATGTCTTTTGATAATGTTTCAATACTATTTAGCAAGACACTTTAGAACTTACCCATCACTGCTTGCTGTGCAGCTTGCAGCACCGCCTGGATCGCCAAGGCCTGAGCTTCTTCTGTAGCAGCCGCTTGCGCAGCGGCTTCAGCTGCCGCAGTGACTGCCAGTTCTTCCGGCGTTAACCCTGTGACCATGAGTGTGGTGGTCTGTCCCTCTGCCATAAGTTCCTGAGGAAGGGACAGTTGTTCTACCCCCTGCTGCTCACTGGCTGCAGCAGCCTCCTGCGCTTGCTCCGCTTCCATCACCGCCTGCAGCTCCTCTTCACTGTGCTCTGGCACAGCAGTGTCAATGGCTTGCGGTTCGGGTTCTGCCGGAACATCTTCAGGAGGCTGGAGGAGGTCGGCAGAAAGAGGAGCTTCGGTTTGATCTGTGCAAGGGACAGCTTCTGAACTTTGTACGCTGTCTTCAGTGGGTGGATCTGTCATAGATGCGATATTCTGGAAGGAAGGAGAGAAAAAGAGTGAGCAAGTAAAGAGAGTGTAAAGCCAACAACAATTTGAAAGTAAGAACTTTCATATAACGTAAAAGTATACGATGCCACAAACATACCGGTACTGAAGGCCCGGGTAGTGGTGTAGACTGCGTTACGGTCGTTACCGCCCTGGAGACAATTGGGACAGTTGAATGTACTGGCGAAGAGGAGGCCGCCACTGCTACAATAGTCACTGCAGACGTGGCAGCTACGGTGCTGGATGTGCTACTCGCGGCAGATTCCTCCGTGGGCACAGTCTCCTGCTCTCCTTCCCCATTAGCAGCTGATTGCTGGTCTAAAACGCAAAACACATAAAAAGAACAAACTTATTCCCGTGTACGTGCCTTTGTAAAAAACGAAAAATGCATTAGAAAGAAAATTATTTCTGCAGAGATCCTCAGTTATAGATTTTAAGAGTGCAAATCCCACAAACCTAAACAGAAGAGAAAGTCTAATAATGTAATTTTCCATTTAATATGTACTGAATGCAAATGATTGGCACTAATCTACATTTTCCAGATACAAGAGAACTTACTATTATTATCATTATTATTATACATTTTTATAGCGCCATTTATTCCATGGCGCTTTACATGTGAACACGGGGCAAATATAGACAAATACATTAAACATGAGCAGATAACAAGGCACACGAGTACATAAGGAGGGAGGACCCTGCCCGCGAGGGCTCACAGTCTGCAGGGGGTGGGTGAGGATACACTAGGAGAGGGAAGAGGGAACTATTGTGGATAGAAAGGTTTTAGAAACAAAACATTTTGACTTATTTTCTGAAAATTTATCCATCACAAGTCTGGGACTGCCCTTTTCAATTTATTAAAACAGTGAGAAGCCCCAAAATGGTAATTTTCTTCCCCCCCAAATGTCTAGCTACAAATGTGCTTATCAATAATTTGACCTGAACTTCTGAGTGGTGGGATTCTATGACCCTCCATGGCCACACTTGCAGCTGTAGGAGAGTTGTGGGATCCCACAACCCAGAAGTTCTTACCCACCTTTTGCTAGAAAGTCAGGGGCATTAGGGACCCTCCTGAACAGCTTTCTTACTAGAAAAATTACCAAACTTGTGACCAGGCGATAGCGTGGACCCTGCTAGCTGTCGCTGTGACTATTTAGAATAATCATGCTTCTAACAGTCTCAACAATTCCAACCAAACACACCAAAATAATAATAATAATAAAAAAAAAAATCTATCAGAGCTGCAGCTATTTGGAAAGTAAAATATTCTGAGCATTTACCTTGACTGACTCCCATGGTTGAGGTGACTGTGGTGGCAGTATGGGTTGTGCCCGTCTCATGTGTTTCACAAGGTGGGTTTGAGCAAACCGGCTGTGTAGGAGCTGTAGGGGGTGGATCGTTGCCCATGTTGGACGTAGACGTGGTTGCAGTGTTGGTGGTGTTTGTTTCATGGGTCTCACAAGGGGGATTGGAGCACACACGTTGTTCTAAAGTGTTGGGCTGTGATTCCGATGCCATCATGACTGTTCCCGTAGACGTTGTCTGGTGAGTTTCACATGCCCCATCATCAGTAGTTTGTTCTGTGCCAATCCCGGATTGTGCCGTGGTGGCAGTATTTGTGGTACCCGTCTCGTGAGTTTCACATGGTGGGTTAGAACATACTGGTTTTACAGTCTCATTAACATCTGTTGATGCCTCTGCAGAGAAACTCATGGTTGTACTTGTGGAACTTGCTTGGAGGGTCTCACAAGCCTCGCCGGCAGCCCGCTGGGTATTTTCAGAGGATCCAGAGTTGATGTTGGATTTGGCTGTGGTTGCAGTCTGAGTAGTGCCGGTTATGAGGGTCTCACAGGGAGGATTGGAGCAGACTAACAGGGCTTCCGTAGCCTTCGATTTAGCACTGTCTTTAGCAGACCCCTTGCTACCATTTTCTACCTCGATAAGGTTAGACGACCCAGAGCTGAAAGCCGACTGCACGGACATGGTGGTTTTAGTAGAAATGGTTTGATGAGTCTCGCATGGCGGCGCGTGAACTGTATTCTCCGAAAGTCCAGTGCCTATATTGGATCTTGCGGTGGTTGGTGTGTGCGTGGTGCCAGTTTCGTGAGTTTCCGATGGTGGATTAGTACATACGCTGACTACATTACCAGGCTGCCCTGCTGCCAGATTAGATGCAGCTGTTGTGGCCGTGTTTGTCGTATTTGTCTCGTGTGTTTCACACGGTGGGTTGGAGCAAACCTGTAGTACCTTATTCGACTGCCCGCTGGTAATGTTAGCCTGCACAGTCATGACTGTGCGAGTGGACACAGTCTGTAAAGTCTGACAAGGCTGATGATTCGGTGGTCTTGTTAACTGCTCTGTGCCAATATTTGACCTTGCGGTGGTGGGAGTTGGCGTTGTGCCAGTATCGTGAGTCTCACATGGCGGATTAGAGCACACGGTGCCCGCCGCTTCTGTCTGCCCGCTGCCCATGTTAGACATCGCTGTAGTTGATGTCTGGGTGGTTCCAGTATCATGGGTCTCGCATGGTGGATTTGAACATATTCGCACCACAGACCCTGGTTGCCCACTGCCGATATTTGCCATAGCGGTGGTTGGCGTTTGAGTGGTTCCCGTTTCGTGAGTTTCGCAGGGAGGGTTGGAGCAGACCCTCGTTACTGAGCCGGTCTGACCGATGTTTGCCATTGCAGTGGTTGCGGTTTGAGTCGTTCCAGTTTCATGGGTTTCACATGGGGGATTAGAGCAGACCCTCACAACACTTCCATTTGCCTGACCCAGTGCTGTGGCTACAAATGTTCCCGGTTCTTGGCCTTCACAAACGAACTGCAAGGTGCCGCCTGGTTGTTGCACAATGCTGCTGAGGTTGACGAGGGTGGTGGTTGCCGTATTTGTAGTTCCTGTTTCATGGGTTTCGCAGGGAGGATTGGAACACACAAGGGTGACTGTGCCAGGCGGCTGGTCTCCTTGACCTGAATCGGCGATTGTTACCGTCGCTGTCGGTTGATCAGTGGTTGGCGATGCCAAAATGGAGACGGGAAGGTCATGCACAGGTTGCGCTTCGACACCACTAGGAGTGGTAATTAAAGTTACTTGCGTTGGATGGGACATTTGCTGGGGGAAAAAAAAAAAATAGATTAGTTTGATAGGCAAACAATAGTGAAACCTAATGGACAGACTGGCAGGAAAATGTGCAGTAGCAATCTCCACACAGGCCAGATTGTACAGAGACATGCCGAGGACAGAGGAAGGGGAAAAGTCAGCAGCAAAACCTACACGATTTGGAGTGGAAATTTTCTGCAACAAATCAGCTTTTTGCAGACATGCCCCAAACAACTGGCTGCAGGTTAAAAACTTTAATACAAAGCCTCAAAACAAAAAACAACGATTGACTGTGCTAAATACCTGCATAGTGATTGTTGGTGTGCTCAGCCCAGAGGCTGCAGTGAGCGAGGTTGGTGCAGCAGACATAGTAATGGCTGCAGGATTGATCACTTGACTAGAAAGAGTTGCGATGGTTCCCAATGTATTTATCGGCGTCGCAAGGGAAGCAGTGTTGTGTACCCCGCCTCCTGCCAGGCTTGAAGAAACCGTTCCTGTAACTGTGCCCAGAGTAGTCATTCCTGGGTAAAAAAATAAAATTAAAAAATAAAATGAGACAGCCAAGCTTTAAAAGGGATTCGGTCGGCACGTTTTTGCTATACAATCAGAGAGCAGCATAAAATAGTGGCAGAGACTGATTGCAGCGATGTGTCGCTTACTGGGCTGCTTGTTGTAGTTTCAATAAAATCAGCGTTTTATTAGCAAGAGATGACAACTATGTCTTATGTAAGGTAGTCCTTCTATTCTGATAACCCTTCCCCTACCACTGATGGGCAGCTTTCTGCCTATGCAGTGTACACAGAAAGTGGCCAGAGGCATGGGCAGGGTTATACACGGCTCAAGATTCTAAGCGCTGCTACATCTGCACCAGAGAAATGCATGCAGACTAGAAAGTAACACCTCTGAAATCGGTCTTTGACCCTATACCAAACTGTCTTTAGATGAGGCAGCAAAAACCTGATGAGTTTCCCTTAAAGGGAATCTGTCACCCCATTTTAGGCCTATAAGCTAAGGCCACCGCCATCAGGGGCTTATCTACAGTATTCTGTAATACTGTAGATAAGGGGGGGGGGGGAACCCTGTTGAGGGCACAGCAAAGTACTGCAGTGCGCTGGGCCTCTCTGACCTTTCCCGGCGCCTGCGCACTGCAGTACTTTCCTCAACAGGGCAGATAAAGTACGCCTGCGCAGGAGCCGCGGCAGGAAGCAAAAAAAGAGGACGTCATCTATGAAAATGGGGAGCCCCGGACCGGACCGCACCTGGGTGAGTATAATCAACTTATTTTTATCATCTTCCAGGTTACATCGGGGGCTTATCTACAGCATTACAGAATGCTGTAGATAAGCCCCTGATGGGGTGGCCTTAGCTTATAGGCCTAAAATGGGGTGACAGATTCCCTTTAATTTTTTTTTTTATTAAAGAGTAATACTATTCACAACCAGGGCACTATACAAGCATTAAAATAATAATAATAATAATATTATTATTATTAATAATCACAGCATAACAGGAACACAAGAATTAAGCAGAAGAGAAATTTCCCCTCAACCCCAAGTTTGTAAAACTCACCTGTGGTACCCTTAACAACTAGGGTTGTTACTGTAGGTTTGACGGCCGATACAGTCACAGGGGTGACGAGTCTGACGCCACCCATAGGGACAGTTCGGAGGATCGTGCCGGGCTGACCAGGTGCCCCCTTTAAAACCACCTGTAAATATACATTAGAAAAGTCAATATTTTAGATGGAATAAAAAAACAAAACACAAAATACACAATCTTAAAAATGCTATTGTGTATACAGACCTGGGTTAATCCCTGCGGACCGTGACCTGCGGTAAGCTTGGGAACAGCGGTTATTATTTTGGCTGGAGTTCCTGTGCCTGATGTC